>NW_026775554.1:20000000-20028167 GCF_031216515.1 Neocloeon triangulifer | reverse complement strand
CTCTCACTTTGCTATATTTTTCTGTGCGGTTGCTATATTTGGCCGACTAAACCCAAAATAGTTGAAGATTTTAAAAAAAGTTCAAATAAATAGCAAAAAACCAGACGAGTCTCTCACTTTGCTATATTTTTCAGTGCGGTTGCTATATTTGGCCGACTAAACCCAAATTAGTTGAAGATTTTACAAAAAGATCAAATAAATAGCAAAAAACCAGACGAGTCTCTCACTTTGCTATATTTTTCTGTGCAGTTGCTATATTTGGCCGACTAAACCCAAAATAGTTGAAGATTTTAAAAAAAGTTCAAATAAATAGCAAAAAACCAGACGAGTCTCTCACTTTGCTATATTTTTCTGTGCGGTTGCTATATTTGGCCGACTAAACCCAAAATAGTTGAAGATTTTACAAAAAGTTCAAATAAATAGCAAAAAACCAGACGAGTCACTCACTTTGCTATATTTTTCTGTGCGGTTGCTTTATTGGCCGACTAAACCCAAAATAGTTGAAGATTTTAAAAAAAGTTCAAATAAATAGCAAAAAACCAGACGAGTCTCTCACTTTGCTATATTTTTCAGTGCGGTTGCTATATTTGGCCGACTAAACCCAAATTAGTTGAAGATTTTACAAAAAGATCAAATAAATAGCAAAAAACCAGACGAGTCTCTCACTTTGCTATATTTTTCTGTGCAGTTGCTATATTTGGCCGACTAAACCCAAAATAGTTGAAGATTTTAAAAAAAGTTCAAATAAATAGCAAAAAACCAGACGAGTCTCTCACTTTGCTATATTTTTCTGTGCGGTTGCTATATTTGGCCGACTAAACCCAAAATAGTTAAAGATTTTACAAAAAGTTCAAATAAATAGCAAAAAACCAGACGAGTCACTCACTTTGCTATATTTTTCTGTGCGGTTGCTTTATTTGGCCGACTAAACCCAAAATAGTTGAAGATTTTAAAAAAAGTTCAAATAAATAGCAAAAAACCAGACGAGTCTCTCACTTTGCTATATTTTTCAGTGCGGTTGCTATATTTGGCCGACTAAACCCAAATTAGTTGAAGATTTTACAAAAAGATCAAATAAATAGCAAAAAACCAGACGAGTCTCTCACTTTGCTATATTTTTCTGTGCAGTTGCTATATTTGGCCGACTAAACCCAAAATAGTTGAAGATTTTAAAAAAAGTTCAAATAAATAGCAAAAAACCAGACGAGTCTCTCACTTTGCTATATTTTTCAGTGCGGTTGCTATATTTGGCCGACTAAACCCAAAATAGTTGAAGATTTTAAAAAAAGTTCAAATAAATAGCAAAAAACCAGACGAGTCTCTCACTTTGCTATATTTTTCTGTGCGGTTGCTATATTTGGCCGACTAAACCCAAATTAGTTGAAGATTTTAAAAAAAGTTCAAATAAATAGCAAAAAACCAGACGAGTCTCTCACTTTGCTATATTTTTCTGAGCGGTTTCTATATTTGGCCGACTAAACCCAAAATAGTTGAAGATTTTAAAAAAGTTCAAATAAATAGCAAAAAACCAGACGAGTCTCTCACTTTGCTATATTTTTCTGTGCGGTTGCTATATTTGGCCGACTAAACCCAAATTAGTTGAAGATTTTAAAAAAAGTTCAAATAAATAGCAAAAAACCAGACGAGTCTCTCACTTTGCTATATTTTTCTGTGCGGTTGCTATATTTGGCCGACTAAACCCAAATTAGTTGAAGATTTTACAAAAAGTTCAAATAAATAGCAAAAAACCAGACGAGTCTCTCACTTTGCTATATTTTTCAGTGCGGTTGCTATATTTGGCCGACTAAACCCAAAATAGTTGAAGATTTTACAAAAAGATCAAATAAATAGCAAAAAACCAGACAAGGCTCTCACTTTGCTATATTTTTCTGTGCGGTTGCTATATTTGGCCGACTAAACCCAAAATAGTTGAAGATTTTAAAAAAAAGTTCAAATAAATAGCAAAAAACCAGACGAGTCTCTCACTTTGCTATATTTTTCTGTGCGGTTGCTATATTTGGCCGACTAAACCCAAATTAGTTGAAGATTTTACAAAAAGTTCAAATAAATAGCAAAAAACCAGACGAGTCTCTCACTTTGCTATATATTTCTGTGCGGTTGCTATATTTGGCCGACTAAACCCAAAATAGTTGAAGATTTTACAAAAAGTTCAAATAAATAGCAAAAAACCAGACGAGTCTCTCACTTTGCTATATTTTTCAGTGCGGTTGCTATATTTGGCCGACTAAACCCAAATTAGTTGAAGATTTTACAAAAAGATCAAATAAATAGCAAAAAACCAGACGAGTCTCTCACTTTGCTATATTTTTCTTTGCAGTTGCTATATTTGGCCGACTAAACCCAAAATAGTTGAAGATTTTAAAAAAAGTTCAAATAAATAGCAAAAAACCAGACGAGTCTCTCACTTTGCTATATTTTTCTGTGCGGTTGCTATATTTGGCCGACTAAACCCAAAATAGTTGAAGATTTTACAAAAAGTTCAAATAAATAGCAAAAAACCAGACGAGTCACTCACTTTGCTATATTTTTCTGTGCGGTTGCTATATTTGGCCGACTAAACCCAAAATAGTTGAAGATTTTAAAAAAAGTTCAAATAAATAGCAAAAAACCAGACGAGTCTCTCACTTTGCTATATTTTTCTGTGCGGTTGCTATATTTGGCCGACTAAACCCAAAATAGTTGAAGATTTTAAAAAAAGTTCAAATAAATAGCAAAAAACCAGACGAGTCTCTCACTTTGCTATATTTTTCAGTGCGGTTGCTATATTTGGCCGACTAAACCCAAAATAGTTGAAGATTTTAAAAAAAGTTCAAATAAATAGCAAAAAACCAGACGAGTCTCTCACTTTGCTATATTTTTCTGAGCGGTTTCTATATTTGGCCGACTAAACCCAAAATAGTTGAAGATTTTAAAAAAAGTTCAAATAAATAGCAAAAAACCAGACGAGTCTCTCACTTTGCTATATTTTTCTGTGCGGTTGCTATATTTGGCCGACTAAACCCAAAATAGTTGAAGATTTTAAAAAAAGTTCAGATAAATAGCAAAAAACCAGACGAGTTTCTCACTTTGCTATATTTTTTTGTGCGGTTGCTATATTTGGCCGACTAAACCCAAAATAGTTGAAGATTTTAAAAAAAGTTCAAATAAATAGCAAAAAACCAGACGAGTCTCTCACTTTGCTATATTTTTCTGTGCGGTTGCTATATTTGGCCGACTAACCCCAAAATAGTTGAAGATTTTAAAAAAAGTTCAAATAAATAGCAAAAAACCAGACGAGTCTCTCACTTTGCTATATTTTTCTGTGCGGTTGCTATATTTGGCCGACTAAATCAAAAATAGTTGAAGATTTTAAAAAAAGTTCAGATAAATAGCAAAAAACCAGACGAGTCTCCCACTTTGCTATATTTTTCTGTGCGGTTGCTATATTTGGCCGACTAAACCCAAAATAGTTGAAGATTTTAAAAAAAGTTCAAATAAATAGCAAAAAACCAGACGAGTCTCTCACTTTGCTATATTTTTCTGTGCGGTTGCTATATTTGGCCGACTAACCCCAAAATAGTTGAAGATTTTAAAAAAAGTTCAAATAAATAGCAAAAAACCAGACGAGTCTCTCACTTTGCTATATTTTTCTGTGTGGTTGCTATATTTGGCCGACTAAACCCAAAATAGTTGAAGATTTTAAAAAAAGTTCAGATAAATAGCAAAAAACCAGACGAGGTTCTCACTTTGCTATATTTTTCTGTGGGGTTGCTATATTTGGCCGACTAAACCCAAAATAGTTGAAGATTTTAAAAAAAGTTCAAATAAATAGCAAAAAACCAGACGAGTCTCTCACTTTGCTATATTTTTCTGTGCGGTTGCTATATTTGGCCGACTAAACCCAAAATAGTTGAAGATTTTAAAAAAAGTTCAGATAAATAGCAAAAAACCAGACGAGTTTCTCACTTTGCTATATTTGGCCGACTAAACCCAAAATAGTTGAAGATTTTAAAAAAAGTTCAAATAAATAGCAAAAAACCAGACGAGTCTCTCACTTTGCTATATTTTTCTGTGCGGTTGCTATATTTGGCCGACTAACCCCAAAATAGTTGAAGATTTTAAAAAAAGTTCAGATAAATAGCAAAAAACCAGACGAGTCTCTCACTTTGCTATATTTTTCTGTGCGGTTGCTATATTTGGCCGACTAAACCCAAAATAGTTGAAGATTTTAAAAAAAGTTCAAATAAATAGCAAAAAACCAGACGAGTCTCTCACTTTGCTATATTTTTCTGTGCGGTTGCTATATTTGGCCGACTAAACCCAAAATAGTTGAAGATTTTAAAAAAAGTTCAAATAAATAGCAAAAAACCAGACGAGTCTCTCACTTTGCTATATTTTTCTGTGCGGTTGCTATATTTGGCCGACTAACCTCAAAATAGTTGAAGATTTTAAAAAAAGTTCAAATAAATAGCAAAAAACCAGACGAGTCTCTCACTTTGCTATATTTTTCTGTGCGGTTGCTATATTTGGCCGACTAAACCCAAAATAGTTGAAGATTTTAAAAAAAGTTCAGATAAATAGCAAAAAACCAGACGAGTTTCTCACTTTGCTATATTTTTCAGTGCGGTTGCTATATTTGGCCGACTAAACCCAAAATAGTTGAAGATTTTAAAAAAAGTTCAAATAAATAGCAAAAAACCAGACGAGTCTCTCACTTTGCTATATTTTTCTGTGCGGTTGCTATATTTGGCCGACTAACCCCAAAATAGTTGAAGATTTTAAAAAAAGTTCAAATAAATAGCAAAAAACCAGACGAGTCTCTCACTTTGCTATATTTTTCTGTGCGGTTGCTATATTTGGCCGACTAACCCCAAAATAGTTGAAGATTTTAAAAAAAGTTCAAATAAATAGCAAAAAACCAGACGAGTCTCTCACTTTGCTATATTTTTCTGTGCGGTTGCTATATTTGGCCGACTAAACCCAAAATAGTTAAAGATTTTAAAAAAAGTTCAGATAAATAGCAAAAAACCAGACGAGTCTCCCACTTTGCTATATTTTTCTGTGCGGTTGCTATATTTGGCCGACTAAACCCAAAATAGTTGAAGATTTTAAAAAAAGTTCAAATAAATAGCAAAAAACCAGACGAGTCTCTCACTTTGCTATATTTTTCAGTGCGGTTGCTATATTTGGCCGACTAAACCCAAATTAGTTGAAGATTTTACAAAAAGTTCAAATAAATAGCAAAAAACCAGACGAGTCTCTCACTTTGCTATATATTTCTGTGCGGTTGCTATATTTGGCCGACTAAACCCAAATTAGTTGAAGATTTTAAAAAAAGTTCAAATAAATAGCAAAAAACCAGACGAGTCTCTCACTTTGCTATATTTTTCAGTGCGGTTGCTATATTTGGCCGACTAAACCCAAATTAGTTGAAGATTTTACAAAAAGATCAAATAAATAGCAAAAAACCAGACGAGTCTCTCACTTTGCTATATTTTTCTGTGCGGTTGCTATATTTGGCCGACTAAACCCAAAATAGTTGAAGATTTTACAAAAAGATCAAATAAATAGCAAAAAACCAGACGAGTCTCTCACTTTGCTATATTTTTCAGTGCGGTTGCTATATTTAGCCGACTAAACCCAAAATAGTTGAAGATTTTAAAAAAAGTTCAAATAAATAGCAAAAAACCAGACCTGATAGCTGCATAGAACTGAGCAAATATTACACGAGAAAGAGACGAAGTTTTCTTTGGAGCGGGCCATTTTCAAGTTTATCAACTACAGCTGCATAGAACTGAGCAAATATTACACGAGAAAGAGACGAAGTTTTCTTTTGAGCGGGCCATTTTCAAATTTATCAACTACAGCTGCATATAGAACTGAGCAAATATTACACGAGAAAGAGACGAAGTTTTCTTTTGAGCGGGCCATTTTCAAATTTATCAACTACAGCTGCATAGAACTGAGCAAATATTACACGAGAAAGAGACGAAGTTTTCTTTTGAGCGGGCCATTTTCAAATTTATCAACTACAGCTGCATAGAACTGAGCAAATATTACACGAGAAAGAGACGAAGTTTTCTTTTGAGCGGGCCATTTTCAAATTTATCAACTATAGCTGCATAGAACTGAGCAAATAATACACGAGAAAGAGACGAAGTTTTCTTTTGAGCGGGCCATTTTCAAATTTATCAACTATAGCTGCATAGAACTGAGCAAATATTACACGAGAAAGAGACGAAGTTTTCTTTTGAGCGGGCCATTTTCAAATTTATCAACTACAGCTGCATAGAACTGAGCAAATATTACACGAGAAAGAGACGAAGTTTTCTTTTGAGCGGGCCATTTTCAAATTTATCAACTATAGCTGCATAGAACTGAGCAAATATTACACGAGAAAGAGACGAAGTTTTCTTTGGAGCGGGCCATTTTCAAATTTATCAACTACAGCTGCATAGAACTGAGCAAATATTACACGAGAAAGAGACGAAGTTTTCTTTGGAGCGGGCCATTTTCAAATTTATCAACTTAGGACAGCTTACGACAGGAATAATAATTTACAAAAGTGTGCTTGGTGTTTGACACTAATTTAAGGATTCATTATCCAAGTTCTAATTTGTTCATATATGCCCATTTTAAAACAAAATTAAATGTTTTTGAAAGCGTAATTAGTCTCCAATCTCCATTAATATAGGTTGCGATTAATGCGATCGCTATTTTAAATTTTGTGAAGTTGGTAATTAAAAGTTATCTTGATGTTTTTTTAATATCCTATTAATTCAATTTGTTTTTAAAGCATCTAATATAAGAAAGTTCTCTTTCAAAAGGCGTTGTTTTTATTTAAAAACGACTCTGGTTATTTTTAGTATAAATCTGCGACCATACTTCATGAGTCGTGAGCAAGACAATACACACAAAAACTCTTTATTCAACATTATTTCGGGTAACACTTCAAATGTATATGAAAAGATATGACTTTTTTACAAGATATGTAAAGAAGAAAAATGCCTTGTTCCCAAAAATAGTTTCAAACGACTTTATTAAAAAAATTTTAGTACTTAAAAAGAGTGGTTGATGATTTAAAATTGCGTCAGCATCAACATTAATAGTATAATACAGAAGAGTGTAACAAACACGCCAATAAAAATGCTTGTCTGTGAGAAGAGCTAATGCGCTTTTGCAATTTGACTCACATTAATATTTCAATGTCGACACAGATAAGTTCAAAAATGCCTCGCACAGCAAATAAGCCAACAAATCATCCGGAAACGCAGAAATTATTTCATACAAATAAAAATAAACCAACAATAAAAATCCCATTGCAGTAGATTAATGATTCGCCGGTATATTTTTAATTACGGTCATTAAAATTAGCAAGAATGTTGTTGCTCCCGTGTAATTCCTATGCAAAGTGTCTGCTGCAGAAAATAGCGAGTTGGAAAATAAATTATTTGTACTTATTGTTATTCAATTCAATTCAATTCAATTTATTTTTCTCCAAACAAGTCAATACAATCAATTGTGAAAAAATTGGTTGGGAGAAAAATAGGCACACAGTGCTAGTGAACAACTCACTGAAACTCATAACCGCGTATTTACCAAGAGGCGATAAATACCCGATTACTCGCCGCACTGCAGCCTAAACTACGGGGAAAAAATCAAATTTGTTTAACATGCTCTTTGCACAATTTTGGGAAATTATTTGACGCACACGATTTTAACACAGAAGGGAGGGAGTTGTTAGACCCGCAGCGTCTTAACAGGGAGGACTTTGATACAAACAGGCCGCGCAGACTGTTTTCGTTCGACCTCAAGTAACAACGTTATCAGTGCGAGCGACAAATATTTGATCCAGACGATTAAAAATGAAAAAAACACAAGAACAAATTAATTTTCCAGCAGTACAAAACGAGCAAGGTGTTGCATCGTTTCTATCTTACCCAAGCAGACACCTATTAGGCCCCTGCCTGCAGTTTCTACTAATCCTAGACGCAAACATTCAAATCTGAAACTGCTAAGCGGACAACATAAGTGCTAAACTCGTTAGAGTGCAGATTTTAATGCATATATTATTCGGTCGATGGTATGCAAAGAAATAAGGTGGCGTTTCACGTTCGTCTCTGCTGATGGGGCCCCTCGGCAAATGAGAAAAACCTGAGCGAGACTTCTTTTATTCCACAGACTTCCACCGAGCATCAACGATGAAGGAGCTCAAGTTTGTCACCAACAACATGTACCACCCAATGACAAATCGTACGTAGCTCTTTTTAATTAAAATTGTACCCATATCTTCGTTAGAATGTGCGTCTTCACTCTTGTTTTTGAGATTTGAAAAAAAAGGCTTATTATAGCTTATTGTTCGAAGATTTATCTGATTAATTTTACGATAACTGCGCGCTCAATTTCAGAGTTTAATTAATAATTGTGATTAAACGCCAGACTTTGGTTCTAGAATTATTTAAGCGCGCGTGTGAGAGAGAAATAAAAATAAGAGAGCTGATATTAGAGGTCAAGATTACGTAATGGACTCGTCGACTTTTAGAATGCTTTTTTTTAAACCACCGATCTTAAGTGCTAAAAGCGAAAATTTAAGCCACGCCTCAGGGGTTCTTGTATCTTGAAAGCGACTAAATTCCTGCAATTTCTGCTTAACATGTTCGACTTTTTGTCCTCCAAAAAACCAGCTCAAATTCCCAAGCTTAGAAACTATTAAAAAAAATTTGTTTGCTAAGAAAATAAAAATAATAATTATTTTAAAATTAAATAAACTGCAAAATATAATATTTTAATGTAATAAAAATTTTACAATATTTGATGAATTATTCTTTTTTTATTTGATTATCATAAATTTTATTTTATTTTAATAATTTAAAATTACTAATTAAATTGTACGCTAAAAAGCTTGTTCTATAGCCATCAAATGCAAAATTGTATTTATCATATATATTTTTTTTTAAATATTTATAATAACAAGTTTCAGATTAATTGTATTTTTACTAGCAAAAAGCGACGGCTTCATTGTATGCTATCTTTAGGTTGTCTTGTCACGCTGAAATTCTTCCGTGAAAACATTTGCAATAGCCTGAACCACCTCTTCAGATTATACGGCAGCCAATGTTGTTTGTTTTTCAATCAGTAAATTTTAATTTAGCTTCCTGGACATCCCTGGACAAGCGAACGTGCCGAGCATTACAAATCGATGTAAACAATGTCGAAACTCAGTCAAAAACTGCACGCTTGCCATACTAATGGGACAAAACACCCACAGCCCATAGCAAAGGAGGAACTTCTAGTTGCCTGATTAAAAATGTTTCCACGACCAAAATCTTTTCACGGTCAATGTTAGAAGTCAAATATCACGAATATGCTACCAGTAAAAATTATTTTTTTATTGCAGACTTTATCAATTTTAATTGTTTTTCAATTCTAAAACTGAGATTTTTGATATAAATTTCTATGTTTTTTTTTTAGTTTTTGCGGTTAAAAATAAAATGGTATGTTATTTAAAATTTAAAAAATATTTACAAGTATTTTAATGTTTCAACTATATAATGGACAGAAAAAATTAGAAATTTACATAAAATATTAAGATTCAACAAATCATTTTTTTTTTCATTGAAAATTTACACACATATAAATCATTGTGTGAATATTTTTAGGCAGTTTATATAAAATTAAATTAGCTAGTTTAATTTCTGATTGTAACTTTTTTTTATGATATGGTAGAAAAAAATAAATATAATTAGCAGATGGACTAAAATTTTGAGTTGTTACATAGATTTGAATTTGATATGTTAAAAGCAAAAATAAAGTCCTCTTGCATTTCCTGACGAGAGCGTGAAAACGGAAATAAACAATCTAGTTGTTAAAAAAATAAGCTCGCTTCTGAGCACTTCTGAGGAGAAAAATATTGAAAGAAACCTGCCAGACGCTGAAGTTAAATGCGGAATGAAAATGTCGAAAGGCCAGTTTTTAATTAAAAAAATATTGTACACTTTGCACGTATCGTTATGGTATTGAATTGCAAAATAAAAATCATTATCTGTGTGTGTATAAATAAATTAAATTATCGACAAGAAGCGGCGGCGGCAGCAGCAGCGAGCGCGAGATGAAATGCGAGTCCTTTATATAGAACGGAGGTGGCGCGAGGTGGAGGGGCACTCGGGAGAGATAAAGAAGAAATAACACACACTGCTCGCTCTCGTGTTGGCGATGAGTCGCGAATAGAGAGGAGCCGCACACACAAACACACTTTTTCGTTGTAGTGCAAAATTTTCGGCCAGAACCTAATGTCCGCGGGAGGACGTCGGTGATGAAGGATCGATGTAAGTCCCGCGCTGGATCGTTTCACTCTGCTAAAAGTAGTGTTAGGTGTGTGTGTAGTTTCAAATTGACCGCCTGAATATGCATAGAGTGAGCATAAAAGAATCAATTGGTGAGTTTAAAAATAATAATATAAAAGTTTAATCCTATGAATTCTCTAGATTGCGGAAATAAGCCTTTTAGCTGTGAAGGTTCAAACTTATTTATTATAAGCATAAAAAAATCTTAAGTTGAAAGTATTAAAAAAAAAAAAAATAAAAATAAAAATTTATTAAATTGTGATAATTTAATTTCGCTTCTTTTTCTAAACTATTAAAATTTCATTGAGTCAATAAGAGGAGAACAAAAATTAAAAATTAAAAAAATTAGTAATATTTTTTTTCTTGAAAAAAAAAAGGAAAAAAAATAGTGATCTTAATATTTCAAGCAAAATTCATATCACCTATTTTCAAACATTAAAATTAGCAACTTTTACATAGCTGATAAATCGTGAATAAAAGTGTCAAAAAGTCTATGAAAAACTCGGAATATAATCAATAAATATTATTTTTCATAGGTTCCAAATAGATCTTTAACTGATTTTCAATTGGAAAAGAAGAAAAACAGTTTAAAAGTCCATTTTCAGAATGATCTTGCGGGGAGTTAATAAAAAAAGGATAATTAAATATAATATTCTTAATAATGATTTCTTTTCAATAAATATTATTTGCTTTAAATATTAATAATTGCAATTTTGAATGAACTTTTTGATTCAATAATTCATTTTATCCCAACTAAACGGGACCGAATAGAAGAATGTTAGCTATTTTATAAAGAAAATATTAAATCGCTTTATTTAACTATGACTCTGAAATAATTCCAACTATTAGAAACGGAGGCGCATTTGATTGTTATATTCTTCTGGTTGCTGCCCGCGCTTCTCGCGCCGGCGAAGAATCAACTCAAAAATAGCAAAGTTGTCCTTGAACGGGGAAACGACCCCTGCAGAATTTCGCGGATTTGATTCTTTGACTCGTGAGTTTTGCACAATTTCATCAAGACGTAGAAGAACGAATTTGCCTGACATTCGAAACGTGCCGCTCGAGATTAAACTAATTTGTAATGATAAACCGAGCAGCCTAAATTGGGGTACGCGCGAGATGTTTACGACCGGCGATGCTGTTTATCCGAGTGAGATGTAAATTAGGAAACCGTCGTTTAATTGAGAACCCCCTCGACCCTGAAGCAGGGCAGCTGCCGTTCCCACTTACTCACTTTTTATCCGGTGCGTATATATAATGTGTGTGTGTTATTCTGCTGCATCGTAATGATATGACACACAGCTAGGTTAGCACATCAAGAGATTTAATAATTCGTTCCGAGAAACTCTCGTCAAATAAATTCAGCTCCCAGAGATATAAATAATTAGCTTCTTCCGAGCTTTGTTTCTGCTTCACCCACTGAATGTTAAATAATTTTGAACATCCAAGTAGATGAGCGATCATATCAAATTCATGACGTAAATATAACAGATTAAACTTGCAGTGGGAAAAATTAATTAAAAATGGCTTCACTATAAAGAATGTTTTTTTCTTCCAAATCTTCTTATTTTCATCTTGGTTTATAATTTTCTCATAACTAATTTCATCTAATAAGATCTAATTTTGATGAAGGAACTCAGGCTACCAGTAAGTTTAATATTTAGTATAATCAGAAATGATCGTAAATAATGTTGTAGAATAGAGATTGTTGGTGGCTTTTTCGTTTCTCTAGTTATTTTATACAATAATATTCCAGCTTTATTAGTTTGATTTTTTTATGTATGTTTTGTTTACTTTCAAATATGTACAAAATATAATATTATGGTCTAAAAACGTAGCTAGCAAAAATATTTTATAAAAAATTTGCACAAAATTTGTTTAAATATATGGCTGTGAAATTGGTGGAATGTTTTAATTTAGTTTTTTTATTAGACTTTTGTATTTAAAATTATTTTACATGATTTTTGAACGATTTTTTTGTAATTTAACATAAATAAACAAATATATACAAAAATGAGAAGTCAAAATAATAAAAAAAATCCTGATATTTCTACGTTTTAAAAAATAATTTAAAATCACAATTTTAATGTAATTAATAGTCTGGTTTTTAATGAAATTAATTTTTTTGATGTAGAGACATTATTATTAATTGATTATATTAATAGGAAATAGAAAAAAGGAATCAATTATTAATTGGAAAAAACTGCCATGATAATGTCTAACGTGTAACGTTGCAATAATAACCGTCGACAATTTTGAGTGGGTGTCTTCAAATTTCATGATTCACGCAATTTTTAAGTTATTTTAGAGCGATGGAAAAAAATTGTACATTGTTTGAATTTTACGGGAACAATTTAATTTCAATTTCTAAAAAATAAATTAAACGATGAGAAAAAAATTAGACGATCTAAAAATGAAAAACCAGTTTTTTTCACATGTTTAATTTTAGCTCTTTTTATTTTGCTTTTTGTCTTTAACATAACTTTAAATCAATATTCTATTTCAAAATTTCGGTTTTTTTTCGCTGTGTCACAATAGGCGACTCCTCGACGGACGCGTCACTCGAGGCGGGGCTGACCCTGCTCGAGGAGGGCAACCGAATCGCTGGCACCTGCAGACACAGACGCCGCAGCACGAGCAACACCGATGGACTTTGCGAAGGGTTGCAGGGGCCCTGTCGGCTCATCCGCCTGTGCATTTTGGGCATCGTGGTGCCCGCTTGTCTCATCGCCATTCCGCTCTACGTGCGATACCACATTCTGCACGAGCAACAATATCCTGTCGCTTTCTCAGACGTCCGACTGATCGACGGACGCGTTTCGACGACTTGGTGCCAGGTATTTAAAACATTTATTTTTAAATACTTAAAAAAATTATTTTATAAAAGGTTAAGATTTATACATTTATACAATAATATCACACGATTGAAATAATATTACCATTTACCATTTCATTGGTGTTTGTAATTTTTTGTTAATAAATTCTACTCTTAAACTTTTAATATTTTTAAACTTTCTTATTAATTAATTTTTTTTTTAATTAAAAGTGAAGATAACTTTCATTCAATTGAGAGGACGTTTGAACGGTGAACTCCTTCTCAATCAAAACACTTGAGACAACGCGCTCAAGATAAAACCAATTAAATTATAGTAAAGTGCGAGAACCTCCTCAAGGAGAGTGCGGCGCGAGATATTTATTGAAAGAGTAGGTTTATTAATTTTTTATTGTGCGATAAAAGTTCCAATTCATGCAACAGTTTAGCAAGATAATTAAGGGTTTCGAAAAAGATAAGGATCTACACTGAAGAGGGGCAATTCTGAGATGACAGAGAGAATCGTCCAGATTAAAAAAGAGCGGCCAAGGGGTGCTATAATCAGGACCACACTTTGTTGCCAAGCGAGAGAAAATAATCGACTTTAATCTTTCTTATATAATGGCCAAGTGTGTTGTTAATCTAATAACCCCATAATCTTTTGATACAAACAAGATTAAAGAGTGATGCGAATAAAAGATTGATGATTGAAGTTGAAATTAAAAATCTTTTTATTCAATTAATTTCTAAAACACGTCCAAATTTCCAAATAATTCAAATTGAGTAGAATAAATTATAACAGTTATAATATAATGAAATATAAAAATGAACATTTTTTTTCCAATTCGTGACAATTGCCTTGCTAAACCCCCAGTTGAAGAAACAGAAACCCCAAACAGTCAAGTTGAACTGGGTTATTTTGATCTAGTTAGAAAGAAGTAAAATTTGCTGACTCACTCCGCAGAATCTCTTGGGGTCAGTGGTTAGTCCTCGCATTTCGTAAACAAGCACATATATTTTCGCGTGCAGTCAAACACAAAAGCTTGGCATTGTTGGCCCCGTCTGCGGTTAGCCTACGAAAGTATAAATAATAATCATAAGAAAGGAGTCAAGAAAAAATTAAATTAAATTTTAAATAAAATTTCAGAGACAAACGGTGCAGGGAAATGCCTCGTTCAACGCGTACTTGATGCCAGAAACGCCAAATTACAATTCTCGTCCAGCTAAAGTGAGCATGATCCGCCACATGGTGCTCGAAGACGACATGAAAGAATACTGGGGATTTTATTTGCTGCCTGGGTCCGAGGTCCACATTAAAGTTTGCTCAAGGTTAAAAATTAAATATTTAAAAAACTAAAATTGAAGAAAATTTTTTTTCTTTTTCATTTTAAAATACAATTAAAAGAATAAATAGTTAATAAATCATGAATTATTTTTTAACAGGTGGCCTGGGGCATCCTTAATTGCAATTAAGGGTCACAAACATTTACGAGACTGTGCTTACATTGGAGACAATTCCTCTGAAGAAGAAGACGAATTATTAGATACGGATAGAAATGTTTCCCCCAGAGACTCGACGACGGAAAAACTGGCTCGAAAAGCCGCAACCGACCAAACAACGACTAGCAAAACAGAACCGACCGTCAACAACGGTTGGTCTTAACTTTTCTTTCGCAATTGCTCAATTACACACGTTTTGATTTAATTATAGGCACGGCGCCGCCAAGAGGAGCACCGAACCCTCTAGTCAACGAAGGCAGAATTAATGACGACCCCATTACGTCCGAGGAGGCTCTGGACGAACTGCTCTCCAAAGTGTCCTCGCTAGGTCCGAGTGGTCAGAGGGCGCTGAAAAAACTGGCCCACCAACTGCATTCCAAAGAGAAAAAAGACGTCAAAGGTGATTCCGAGAAGGACCAATTAATGGCGCAGCTCCTGCAGGAACTTCTCAAAGCGAGTGGCAGCAAACTCCAATTGATGACTTTACAAGTTTGTCATATAAAATTATTTGATGAAAAATTTATAATAAATATGCACATTTTAGGAGGAAATTAAATCAATTGACGCTAGAGCTAGAAGAAGTGCCAAACGAGACAATGTGGAGCTGCAGGAGTTGCTCGAAGAAGTTGTGAAAGAACGAAAAATTAATTTTGTTTTGAATCGGAGTAAGCGACTGGCTGATTTAGCTGACGAGCTGCACGGTCGGATGGATCCCTCTGAGGATGCTGCTTTTGAAGAGGTACAAAAAAATTATTAACTAAAGGCAGGGAGAAAATACAAAATCTTTTTAACCTAATTAAAAAAAAAATTATTATCTATTAGTTTTGAAAAGTTAGAAATTGAGGTTTTTAATAACTTTTTAGGAAAATTGCCCATTTTGAATTATAAATTTCAACCAGTTTAATAATAGTAAATTTAAAAGCATTTTGCCGTAAAACAAAAGAAAATCTTGATATAAAAAACCAACTATCTTTTGTGAATATGGCTTTTTGAATCTTAACACACCTATTTTGGCTAAAAAAATCATTGAAATCACTCATCTTCTTTATCCAAGACTAATTTAGAATTTCAAACTTTTTGCCATTGGAGGATAATTTATTTTATTTTTGTAGGGTTTAGAGCCTGACGGGATTGCAGACACAAGAGGGAAGATTCTGGAAAACACCACGAATGACAGGTCGAATGACGAATTCTGGTCATCCTTTTCGAGCAGCGAAGAGACCCTGATGCAGTGTGAAGGTCTCCTCGTCTACATGCCTCTAGACTCGAGCAGCGAGTGCTCCGCGCCAGGCTCGGCGGCCACCATGTCTCACACAAACACCTACAGTTACACGGCCCCGACCAGTGGATACTACTTTTTTGTGTTCAACTCGGAAAACGAGATCCAGGAAAATCTAATCAGTGTCGAGTTCTCCCTGGCGAGGACCACCTACAACACCAGCATGCGAGTGGCCCAGTGCGACAACACGACCACCTGCGCCTTCCCGCTGGACTTTTTCTCCTCGGAGAAAGTTGTGCTTGAAGTGCCAGTGGCCCCTGGAAAGGAAGGCCCTTCGAACTCATCAGCCGACTCGCTGGCCAAGCACTGGAATGAAGAATACCTGATTGTGTCCACCTGCGAGCCAAGAACCTCTTTGTACCTGGTGTTCATGCTACTTGTACCAATCCTCATTTTGACATTTGCCTTTCAGTGATACAAATACTTTTTCAGGGATGTAACTTGTGAAAACCGGATAAAAATATTTCTGTCGGGTGCGCAAAATGCATAGAGAACTATTTTTATTGTTAGATCACATAATTAAATCTAAGGTGGGGCGTGGAGAAATAAAAAGCTCAGAACCTGATCGACATTGAGTTGGCGTTGCCCTCCTCGCACCGATAGCCAAGTCCCGAGTAAAAGGGCACCATGTGATCTTTGCAGTCCAAGTTGATTTTGTAGCAGCCAAGTTCCTCGGCGAGAAGGCTGATTGTTGAAATAATTCTGTACACGGGGAATTTTATATGAATGACTTATGTGCAATGATAATAAAAGTAAATGAAACGTACAATTTGCCCAGTTGTTTTCCTCTGTAGGTGTCGTTCACAACCACGTCCTCCAGTTTTGCTCGCTGAAATTACCAAGAATAAAATTAGTTAAGACGCAGACAGTTATGACCGTTAATGCCGAGTTAACAAATTTAAAATTTTAGGCTAAAGCTTAAAAAAAATTTTGCTTATGACAACGGTGAGCTTATTAGGCTGTTGGGTTGGTCTCTTGCCAAAACGTTTCAATTATGTCACTCGTTATTTAAAAAAAGAAAAAAATAACTAAATAAAACAACTAATTTAATTTCCTTAATAAGGAGCAAATCCGATATTTGTGCTGAATTAAAAATAATTAAATTCATTGATTCTGATTGATTCTACATTTTTTTTTCAAAGTAGAACCATTATTGCAAATTTAGCATGTTTCTTCTTTGAGAATTAAAATGTTGATCTTACAAAATTTACTTGATGCAAATTTTTGATATTTTAGTTTATTGAACCCAATTACCAGTGCGAGGTTGCGAATGAACTTTTGCTCGACGACTAGTGTGGCGGCCCCGATCACTTTTCCCAGCTCAGTGTCTTCGATCACAGTCACATAATAAGTGTTCGCGCAGCGCTTCATTGAAGCAAATCGATCTAAAAAAAAAACAGTTTTACAAACAAAATGATTTAAAATAAAAATT
Organism: Neocloeon triangulifer; assembly: GCF_031216515.1. Taxonomy (NCBI): domain Eukaryota; kingdom Metazoa; phylum Arthropoda; class Insecta; order Ephemeroptera; family Baetidae; genus Neocloeon; species Neocloeon triangulifer. The sequence continues at coordinate 20,010,801 of NW_026775554.1, read as the reverse complement.
TACCAAGGAATTCTTCCTTGCTAATGTCTCCAACTTTGGTGAGCTGACTTAGTAGTTGTAGAAATCCTAAAAAATAAATAATAATTAGTATATTAGGTTTTTGTTTATTTTAGATTAATTTGAATTCATTTTAACCCAAACTCATACAAATATTATTTTAAAATTTCCAAATGTCATTTCTTGGCGTAAAATTTTTTTGTCATTGACTTTCAAAACAAAAATATGGTAAAAATGAAATGTGAAGGCTTATTTATGTTAATCGGAGCACAATTATGTGGAATTATAATTCTCAAGGTCGACAAGTTCACAAACCAGCGCACACTGCACATTGACTTAATACAGTTAAAAAAAAAAACATGCGGCGCGTGTTCACCGCACGTTTTCTGGTTTAATAGAGCTCGATGAAGTTTCCGGGTCCACCTCGAAAACCTTGAAATAGCGAGCATCGTACGACAATAAGATTTTTTTATCTAATCAGTCCAACTCAACGTGCGACACGAGTGTTTAAAAAAATGTCAACGTTTGGAAGAAATGAGCAATTTTAAAATTTACCTTTTTCGTAGTCGTCCGTGCTCAGGGGACGCACGAGAAGGCCAGGGCCAGGGTTGGCGGCGCTGATTTTTGGCTCGAATCTGGTTCGCGCTTTACTGAAGTCCAGTTTCTTGAGGAGCGACGCGTCATACAAAAGTTCTGCTTCCTCGCCATTTGATCGCATCTGAAAGTTATAATTCTAAACTGATTGTGAGGAAAGAGATTTTTCAAATGTAATATGAGCTGAAAATTATAAATCTACCTCTTGAGTTCTCTTAAGTCTGGTGCCAGACAGGAGAGTGGAATTGTGTAAATTAGTTTTTATCTTGAATGACGTTAGTTAAAAGAATTAAAAAAAAATAATTTTTATGATGTCAAACTTTTATGAAGGGCATTTTACAGCTTTGATAAACCCTTTAGCTGAATAAACATGAACAAGTTCAAACAAGTTGAATAATAATTTGAAATTAATATTATGAAAGAATTTTTTAGCTAATTAAAATAAAAATTATAATAAATATAATATCAATCAAATTAATTTGAAAATGAGCATTTTTTTTAAAGAATACAAAAAGTTTCTTCAAGAAAGACTAGTTAATTAAATATTTCAAAATGTAAACGTAGAAAAATGGCATAAATTAAATGGTGATGGTGATCATTTATTCATTCAATATTATTTTGCAACAACATGAAATAAAATAAATGTTGAAAATGTAAATAAAAGTATAATTATATGTATAGCATTTTGAAATTTCACTACTGGCAACACGAAAACAAATAAACAACTTTTAATTAAAATTAATTGCTTGAAATGAAAGTTGTCATGTCAACATATGGTGGCAGCAAAATATTTTTGTATGTAGTGGACATTTAAAGATAGAAGTCCGTGTTGTCAATTCAAGGTATGAAATAAAATAATTATGCTGCATCACCTAACTTGATCAAATTTGAAATCAGTGCTTTTTTCTAAAAATTAATAAACAAAAACTAAGTAATTTTCGTACCAAATCACCGTGCGGACTCATTTTGTGCTCCTATAGCTAGATCACTTCTCTACGGTCAAGACACTTCCGTATTCTACCTTCGACTGCCCTGGAAGGTATGCATGCACCGCAAGAAGAGCAAAAGAGGCTCGCCCGCTGCCGTATATAAATTACTTTCACTCCACGCAGCAGCGTGCCCTTGAAAATCTTTTTGTCTTTTTGACGTGAAGGAAATAAACGCACCTTTGCAACGGAGACCGCTCCGTTTGTGTAATTTGCGCTCACTCGCGACTTCGGCGGATGGGAAAGACACGCAGCTTCATCGTGCAGAAAGAAAATCCTTAGCAGATGCTGCGAAAAACGTTGCACTTGCAAATTTCTCGTTGCACTTCTCGCAAAAATATGCACACGAAACTTTAAAAAGACCGCGCCCCTATTTCAGCTGTGATATGCGAGGGTGCAAATTGAGGAGCTTAATATATTGGCATAAAAGTTAAGATAAAACTATATTTTACTGATATTTTAACAAATCAAAAGCAGTTAAAAAGTATTATACATAGTAATTTGAATATTTTTGTCTATAAAAATCTAGTTGCAGGGCTTTTTTATTACAAAAATTTCTTTAATTCATCGAACTCCTCTACTTATTCACTACTTTGAGAGGGGTGTGGTTTGCGAATCTATTTTCAATCGAGGCCTGTCCATAACATTGGCACCGTCTGTGCGTTATATTTTGCTTTGGTTCGCCAAGAGTGGTCGAAGGCCGTGCGTGAGATGTGACAGAAGTGTCCGTCCGAGCGATGACTTGCTACGCACCCATGTCCAGGTCGCTGTTGCGCCTGGACAAGTATTTCCACCTGAACAAGAAATTCGTCGAGCGGCTGCTGCTGGGGCCCAAGTCGAGCGCCCGGCATGCCTTCCTCCTGTGCAACCAGGCATCCTTGATCGCCTCCCGTCGTCTGCACTCGGTGCAACTCCTGGCCAGCGCTCATCATGACTTGCTCGAGCGAAGGTCGCTTTTCGACCCTGAACCTTTGGCCCGTCAACGGAGGCTCTACTCGAGCAACGAGTCGGATAAGAAGGGGCTGCACATGGGACGAGTGCACAAGGACAACCTGATCAAGGACGTCATCCAAATGAAGAAAGATCAGTTCTTAGAGAGGGAAAAAAGGCTTCGGGCGACAGGACAGAATATTCTGAACGACATTCGCGAGACGAAGGACAAAATGAGGGAGAGGATGGAAGTTGTGATTGAGGTTAATTTGATTATATTTTATTTTTTGTTACGCTCAAAACTAATTTTTCCATAATTATTCAACAGAGGGAGAATATCTGGACGATTCCTAACATCCTCTGCGTGTCGAGAATTGTGGCTTCACCTTATTTAGGCTACCTTATAATTCAGGGTGATTTTCCTTTTGCGTTGGGAATTTTTACTGTAGCCGGAATCACAGATATGGTAATTACATAATTTTATTTTATTAATGCAATAAATAATATAATTTAATTATCATTCTTAGCTTGATGGGTGGATTGCAAGAAATTTCAACCAGTCGTCAAAATTGGGCAGCTTCCTTGATCCCTTAGCTGATAAAATTATGATCAGTGTACTGTTTGCTACTCTATCATATGCAGGACACATCCCTTGTAAGTTTATAATTATTTAAAAAAAATGGCTTCTCCTTATTGTAGAATTTTTCTATAACAGTTTATGTAATTGAGAAAAATATTCAGAATTAACTTATTTCTTATAAATTAAATTGGACCCAAAATAATAAAAATCGTTTAATTTATCATTATTATTCAAAGCCTGTATTTAGTTTTAAATCTTATCAACCTCTTCTTAAGTGGTAAATTTATAAATAAAATTCTAAATTTTCTTTCAGTGGCTCTTACGGTACTGATCATAGGACGGGATGCCTTGTTGGTCCTCGCCGGTTTTGTAATCAGATACAAATCACTGCCTCCTCCTGTGAGTAAAAACTTGCATTCGAAATCAATTGAAACTTTATTTATCTTTTTCACAGAGGACGTTGAGTCGATATTTTGATGCCAGTTTAGTCACGGCACAGCTGCAACCGACTTTGGTCAGCAAAATCAACACAGTCGTCCAGCTTATGTTCGTGGCTTCTGTTCTGGTCGCGCCTGTCATTTCGTACCCTTCACAAGACGCACTGACCACTTTTGGGTAAATTGATAATTAATTAAATTATTTTGATTTTAACTAAATATCTCAAATTTAGGTACATTACGGCTGCAACGACTATTGCCTCGGCGCTCAGCTACATTATTGAGAGAAACACTTTTAAAATAATCAGCAAGCGTTAGACGAAAGTGATAAAGATTTTAGACTTGATTTGCAAAACTTATGGCATGCAATGCTGATGTTTTTTGGCACCTGTTGTAAAGATGGTGCATTGTAAATTATTTTGTAAAATAAAGGTCACTGCAACGGAATTTAATTAATTTCAACAGTTTATTAGTTTCCAACAATGTAATTATCGTGTTTGTAAGTCTCGTAAGCAAACTCTTCTGTGTGTTCTGGATCAAACTCTAAGCCGATGTAATCTATTTCTAAACTGAAGTCTCCATTTGCTGTATCGGTGGCCGTGATTCCAAAATGCGACACCATTTCTAAATTTATAGGTCTTTGCTTGTCCTGGATTCGTCCTTTGCTGGTGAAGAAGAATTTCGAAAATGGGATCTGGTAGAAAAATTATGAGCCTTAGATTTAAATTTAAATAATAAAATTTTGTTTACTTTGGTTAATTGCCAATAAGGACCTCCTCGGGTGTAAAGAACAAATGTAAAAACGTCATTCCACATAAGATCATAGTATCCAGCGTTTCCGATGTTCAATTGGTAGCTTCGACCGTCTCCTCGCACCCTGATCACCAATGTGTTATACATCGACCAATTTAAGTAGCTGTCTCTTTTGAATGATTTCTGTCGAAATAGAAATTAAGTAACAGGCAAAATTATAATTATAATATTTCTACTCTGGCTCTGTAGGATCTCATTGAACAGTAGCCGGATGATTGAACGATTCCATCCTTAGGGACTGTTGCGTCGATGTACCCAGTGAACAAGCCTTTGCCAGCCGGACTCATTTTCAGCTCGCAGGTGCTGTAGCCATGGTTGTGGTCTTTATCCGACGCGAGTTGAAATTTCTTAAGAGTTTCTGGGTCTTTGAAATCCCACAGGCAATCCACCTCACCTTCAAATCACCATTTATGTATGTGATTTTTATTTTTCAATTTTTATAAACCTTTTCGAGCGAAGGCCAACGGATCCATGGACAGTTTTTCCTTAACTTCGTCCTTCCACAACATGATTTCAGTTTTGAGCTGTTTGAAGCCGTCCCGGATCATTTCAGTGCGACTCGGGAACTTTAAATCTCCGTCTTTTCTGAATCCTCCTTTGTCGTCTTTCTCGTAAATGGCCCGACTGACCGACGATGAGTGAAATGTGCATCTTTGGCTTCTCAAAAGTGTGTGAGCACATCTTGTAATGAGCCGACTACTGACGGCCAGCGATTCAAACATGTTAAATAAAAGGAGCTCTGAAAGAAAGAGAAACAAATTAGCAAGAGTTGAAAAAATATCATAAGATTTTCAAGTTTAAAATTTTTGTAAATATTTTGCAACACATACATACGTATCACAGGAGTTTCAGAAAACTTTTACGAATTCGACATGTCTCTTGCATAAATGATGTAAATGATAAATGATTAATGACGATAAGTCGCTATTATATCTAACTCAAATTATGTTTGTTAACATAAAACCACTAAAACCAGTCCAATGTTGACAATAAATTTCAAGAGGTGGGCGTGCCCATCTTAAGCCGGTTGCAAGTTTAAATTCTACCCGCTAGATGTCTTATGAAACCATTTATAATATGATTTTTTTTATAATAATATAATTAATTTCTTCAACTGTAATTTTGTATTTACTTCTCTTTTTGAGCATAAAGTTGGGTAGTATTATAAAGTAAAATAATTTTTTAATCGAAATTATCAAAATGGTAAACAGACGGGAAGTAAAACTATTAAATGTAATTGTTGAGTAAAATTTCTTTTATTTTTGCTCTTTTTTGCTTAAAATATTTCCCAGCACACAAATGACATACTAGCTGTATAAGTGGTAAACATTTTTAATCATAGCAAAATTGACACTGTATTTTTTTACATTTTTATGATTAGATGACTGTGAAGAGAAATTGAAGTAAGTGCCTGATTTTATAATTTAGTGAAAAATTATAATTAACTCTCTGCATGTCAAATCTTTGAATAATTAATCTGCAGAGAGCAGAGAGACATTAATATTCAAATCTTTTTTTTATTGATTGTGATTGTTTATATGAATCTCTATTGTATAATTTATAAGTTGTTTTAATGTCTTTATAAATTTTGAATATTATTATTTATTACAAATTTTTGTTGGTACCATATTATTATTATCTTGTTACGAATCATAAAATGAGATAGTGGAAAATTGCGAAAATTGCATGCTTAACCCTAAACAACTGTATAAAAGCTGCTGAGCGGTGAGCACTAAAATTCACATCAAAAGCATGAATATTACTTTTTATATTTTAATTGCCTAATGAAATTGAAAATGGAACTGTATTTGTTCCTGTATTTTATTACAATTTCTTTTTAAATGTCCTATATTCTAATATGTTTGTAATCATAAAATTGGTGATATTTTTATGGTGATGTCAATTTTTTCAATTTATAAGAGTTGCAAACGATAACAATGGTATGAATACAAATAATTAATTCATAAAAAAAAATTAAAAGTAAAAAATGAAAAAATTTACATAATATTATGTTTTAAGTGTGACCGAAAATTGGTCACAAATTAAAGAAGGTCAGTCAAACTGTCACAACGGCTGCCTGACAATTAAATGCAATTTTAATTTGCTATTATTCAAGCAACAGAGCAAACCCATCAAAGAGTTATTACCCTACGTAGAACACTGTTTAGTGAGATTAAGAGCAGTAAACTGTATTTATGTACACCACTATCATTGTGCGCCACAAACCACTTTAATGCAAATTTTGCGGCGGATCCGCTTCTTCGTCTTTTCGCTGCCTTGCTTTGCGCTTCTCTGCGATAACAGGCACACCGCATTACATTAGACACTCCATTTTGCACAATTAATTATTGCAAGACAAGGGAGTGCACTTTGCGGAGTGCACATCAACATGGATGGGAAACTTTGTCCAAATCTCGCTATTACACAAACAGCAAAGAACGAGACAGCCGTTAAATTCGTTGTTATAAATATATACACGTCAAGCATTAAAATTCAAAATATTTGATGGAAAATAAAAGTTGAGAAATAAACAGAGGTAAAATGACTGGTCGTTTAATAGTATTAATCTAAAGACTTTGGAAAGAAAACAATTCTGGGTTTTTAAATTGAACACGCGGATATATTCCATCTGAAAATATTTAAAGTTATGCTACTTGTACGTCAGTAGTGTCAAGCGGGTTGCATTCGTCTTCAATGCAGATGTTAATTAACAAAAATTTTGAACACATTTTGAACTAATGGCAAGAAGGATGTAAAATTGAAAAAAAAAGAAGTTGCTTGAACATTGCAAACTAAATTTGGTTAAAGCAATTTTAAATTAATCGACAAAAACGGCATTTATTATTTCCAGATTTTTTTTCTAATTAGTATAAGACAATGATGATGACCAACGTCAAAATTGTGATAAGAAGTTCGGAATTTTAAGCGTAGAACTGTGTTTGTTTTTTTTTCTAAATTCGTTTTAACATGAGATCAGGGTCAAAACAAATGTACAGTAATAGTGTAATTATTGCTTTATGAGGACAAAAAAGAGGACAAATGCTACTCCTTGGCTGGAAAACGTGAACCTTTGTTAAAATCTTTGGGTTTGAACATTTTTGATCACAATTTTGACATCGGTCATATAATTTTGTCAACTTTCAGAAATAAAATTAAAAAATCAACTGGAGTTGGTCATCAATGGTTGATTTGATTTTTTCACATTTTTTTTTACACTACCAATAATTCCAGTCACAAAAATCTCAACGTACTTCTTGCATACACACAAAACTTAGCCCTCAGCGATCAATTGAATATCTCTCTCGACGGCCACTCCATTTACTTAAGTGAGAGCAATCAACTTTTTGATTGGTTCGCTGCTACATTAGTAATTGAGCTTTTTAATCACAACCATAGCGGTTTTTAGTAGTTTTTCAAAAGGAGAGTGTTTAGCATTTTTAATATAGTTACTTGGCTTGATTTAGTTGGTAAAAGTGTTTTTCACAATTTAAAGCTTTCAGTCTGTCTGTGTCCCTCACACGTGCAGCAAAACGCAGTCAGGTGGTGTGTTGGGGGTGAGTTCGTCCGTCTCCGAGGACGGGTGCCGCGGCGGCATCCCGAGTGGCGGTGGCGGGATTATGGGAGGCCCCGGCGGGCCAGGCAGGAAAAGCCGCCTGGCCAGACGCCGCCGCTACGCCCGCGGCACGAACCGACGGTGCTCCGGCTCCGGTGACCAGCAGTTGTCGCTCAGCCAACACCCTATCACCACGGTCACAAAGCCGATCAAAAGGGCCAGCACGATGTACACCTCAGCATTACCTGGAACAAAATTTAAAAAATGATTTTTACTTTATGCTGATGGAACAAATAATGACACCAAAAAATATAAAGCAAAATTACACTCTCCCATGTCTTGAAATTTTGTGTATTTTTTATGGTTCACTTGACTCAACAGTCCAAATTTACTAAAAAAGGTTTGTTTTTTATATAAAATCAAAATAATTTTGTTTTGCATAAAATTGAAAAAAAAAAAACAGTAAACTATAACTTTATAGTTGTGTACATTAATATTAATGTAACCTAATAAAATTATGAACTGTTTATTATAAAAGCTGAAATATTTCTCATTGCTATATGTGGCATGTTTTCTTAAAAATATAATAACACGCGTTCCTTTTTAAACAAGCTTTTCTAAAAGTTTTTGTATTTAAAATTAGAATATATTTGAAATACATTCTTAATTTTTAATCGCCAATCCTTTCATGCATAGAGTGTAAGGGAGAATAATTATTATTTAAAGAATCCAACCTCTATTTAAAATTTTTATTCTTAATTATTCTTATTGTAATAATAATTTACATTTAATCACCTTTTTCTTGTTTTCAAAACTTAAAAGCTGATATGTTTTATGTTGTATGTATACGATTGTTGATTTTGAATTATTGATCACTTTGCTTAAAGTTAGTTACTGCGTCCTTAAGAATAAGGAAAACCGGCTCCACATTTCAAATTTGGAAATCCCTTGGCATTTTATTTATTATTAAACTTTAAAGTTTAGATAAGGTCAAAGTTTATGTGAGAAATTGCAAGCTACAAAATAAAAACAAAGAATGATCTTATCAATAATTAGTAAATAAAGTAAATTGCAATTTTTATACAGAGAAAATGATTTTAAGTTAAGATCATAATTATAGCAATTTAATTAACTGTTAAAAATAAATTTTTCATAAAAACAAGACTACTTCTAATGTGTATTTTCCTACAAAAGAAGTTTCAAACAAATATAAATAAGATCAAAACACCAGATAGGTTTGGTATTTTCTAATTTAATTATATTTCCTCTATATCAGCTTTAAGAGTTATTTTTATCAATCACGTTTTCAAAATATTTACTTTTTATGGCTGAAATTTTTTCGTTTATAAAAAAGTTACTTACATTGACAAAAAAAATTTGATTAAACAACATAATTTTTTTTAAAGAAATGTAAACATGTTAAATAAAATTAATTATTTATACCTTATTTACACCTTTCACATAATCATACAATTCTCTTAAACTACGAAAAAATATTTTAGCTGAAAATAAGTTTGAAGGTATTAATAATTTTCATTTCGCAGAAAAACTTTGAGCTTTGAACTTTTCTGAAGTGTAATCATCAATGAATAGGAGAAAACATAGCAACGCGCTCTCGGATCCCAGGAGAAATTTGGAAATAGACCGGCACTGATGTGAGGAAGGAAAAAGAGCGCGAGATCGGATTGCTAATGTTTGCTGAATAATCACACCCGACGGACCAAACTCTTTTTGCTGTTTCTAATCAAAAGGATAAAAACTCTGATTTCCCACCAAACAAAACTTTTTGCTGCGTCCATTCGAAATGCTTTTGATCAATATTTAATAAAATAAAACTCAAAAAGCGACAAAACTAAATCAATATTTCATCCTCACCACTGTGGTTAAAAAAGCGCGTGGTTTTGCAGCCGACGCAATAATGAAAAAGCTTACATTTAAATAACAATGGGCGCGTTTCAATTCAACCCGTCAAAAATTTAAAGCAAACTGCCTGCATGCCTAATCGAATCAAAACAGAGGCGCTCTTTAATTAATCACCACAGCAGCCAGACGAAAATCGCGAGCAAAGCGTCGCTGACGCTGCTGATGAGGCAAAATTTTCAGCCGCTCATTTTTCACCACAAATCCAGACAAATCACAGGCACTTGCGTGAAAAGCGCAAAAAGTAGTGCGTCGACCGCTTTGAGGAGATGAATTATTCATTGCGGTGCTTTTTGCACCAACGTTTCGAGTAAAAACGCTCACTTTGCGTATCACCTGCTGCGGTACCTTCTTTTCCAACGGCCAGACAAGAGAGCCAAAGTGTGTTGGTCGCGTTCTCTCCACTGGGTCGTTTTATTTACGGCTGTTTCTCCGGTGACAAGTTTTACTGCCAGCCCCAATCCGCCGATACAATTGCATTGAAAGGGAAAAAGCGACCGCACTGCACGTTTGGATCTTTATTGGTGAGAAACAAATTAGGTTGCCGCACGAGAAAACAAACAAACACAAGCGTGTTTGCCATACAAAAATCCGATTCCGAATAATATTTTTCGTTTGTTACGGTTCTTTGATTTGTGGATCTAATTGTAACGCGTCAATGCGTTGACTTTCGAGAGCGCCATGTTAAATTAACGACCAAGCTCAAATGGGAAACCCTAATAGATCAGAAATTCATTTATCGGAAATTGCTTTCCACTCATCAGAGCAGCAACGTTCGTTTATCCAAAAATTAGTTTATGGTAACTGGGTTTGCTGCTTTCAAACAGCAACTCACCAATTTTTGATAAACAAAAACCTCATAATAATAACCATCACCACTCAGAAGTGGAATTTAATGATCAACATGTTCAGCCTGCATTGGCATTTTCCAGAAAAATTGTTAATAAAAAAAGTTTAAAGAAGGTAAATAAATATCTAAAAATTGTATTCT